>NC_056738.1:44988703-45003703 GCF_019279795.1 Protopterus annectens
CCCAATACCTCAGTGGCATTTTAGGTAGATTCCCAAAGCTTTCTCTACCTCGGAAGTGGATGCATAATGATCCAGGAGTCCCTATAGAATGGTCCCAGCAAAACGTGCTCTGGACCTTGAAAAGGAATCCAGTTTATAGTGCTTTATGAAGGTATGAAAAGGGGACCAAGTTGCTGGCTCCAGAATGCTTCTATAGTCTATCCCTTTCCAATATGCCATTGAAGAAGCTGAGTGAGTCTTAATCTTGCATGGAAGAGATTTTCCAAGATAGTAGTAACAGAAAACAAAAGCAAAGGATAACCATCATGCAATTTGCTTAAAGAAGATTGACCTTTTTTAGCCCTCATATAAGAAACAAACAGCTGTTCAGCATTCCTAAAGGGCTTTGCTCTGTCAAGGTAGTACCTGAGCTGCCTATGCACATCCAAGATATGTAGAATATTTTCTTCCTTGTTTTTGGATCAGGATAGAATAGTGGGACACTGATGGCTTGATTCAAGGTAAATTCAGAACAACTTTAGACATGAATGGTGGATTGGATTAGGGTACAGTTCAACCTTGTCCTTCTGAAAAATCAGATAGGGTTGGCCCACCATGTGAGCTTGTAGCTCAGAGACTCCCCTTGCAGATGTCAGAGCAATGAGTAAAACAGTCTTTGAAGTAACAAATGATAAATCAGTTTGAAAGGCAGGTTCAAAAGGAGGTGAGGTTAATTTTATGAGAACAAAGTTGAAATCCCAGGGAGGATAAGCATGCAACACTCCTTTCTTAAACTATCTGACCACAAAAAGAGATTAGAAAGGGAATTCCCCAGGCATACCAGTGAGATGACTGGCAGATGCATTTGATAGATGCACATAACAAACCATCTCTAAGTAGCTCACACAAATATTTCAAAACCAGAGGGGTAAAAACCCTTTTGGGACCTCTATTGTTGACTAAGCACAACCTAGAAAACCTCTTCCACACACACACACACACACACACACAAACACACACACACACATATACATATATATATATATATATATATATATATATATATATAATATGTTATAGATGCAGGTTTTCTTACTTTCTTAAATACCTGCTGCACATCCTCATGGAAGAAGTGCCTGAAATGTATCAAAATAGAATCATACATGCTGTCAGTTGCAATTGCTCTAAGCTGGAATGTATCATTCACCACTGATACTGTGTGAGTAGATCCTGTCTGTGAGGAAGCTTGTGTTAATTGCCCTTGGCTAATTCTACTAAAAGGGAGAACCAACTTTGCCTGGGCCAAAAGGGGATTACCACAATGATCTTTGGTAATTCTTTCTGAATCTTTAGAAGTACCTTGTGAATGACTGAAAAGGGTGTAAATGCATACAGGAATATTCCTGACCATGGGAACGATAGAGCATCTGTCTTCCAACATGGCTTCAAGGATGTTTTGAACAGAATTTTTTTCAGTTGTCTGTTTTGAAAAAAAAGGCAAATAGATCTACCTGAGGTATTCCCACATCTGGATCAAGTCCTGGAAGACCTCTACATAGAGCATCCACTCATGAAGGTCTGTCCAGGATCTGCATAGTCTGCCTGCCACTGTGTTTTGCTCTGACAGAGTGTATGAGGCCTGAAGAGTTAAAATGTTATAGTGCCAGCACCCAGGTCATCAATCCCAAATGGCAAACAGAGTATAACCTTGTATCTCCTTGCTTGTTGAGGTACCATATCACAGTAGTGTTGTCTGTGACCACTAGAAGAGGACCCAGAGTCCATAAGTGGTGAAGAACTTTTAAGGCATGAATCACTGACAAAATCTCGTTTATGTTTATATGTTTTGGTGTGTCCTGAAGATCCCATGAGCCTTGTGCTTGAACTTCCACAGAAACTGCTCCCCAAGAAAAATCTGAAGAGTCTGTCTGCACCGATTGGACTTGGGTCTGACAAGAGAAAGGGAGCCCTGAATTCAGAGACACTTGATCCCTCCACTGTTGCAGTTCCTGTTTCATATATCTCAGTACCGATACCTGAAAATACAAGGGATGAAGGTACTAGGTCCAACAATTCTTCAAGTATTACAGAAATGTTCTCATGTGTAGTCTGGATAGTGGTATTATGAGGATCATTGATGCCATGAGGTCTAGAATTTTGAGAAACTCTCATGTTGAAGTAGCGTCTAGAGTAGAGAAATCCAAGAAAACGCCTTCATAAGTCAGAACTTT
Organism: Protopterus annectens; assembly: GCF_019279795.1. Lineage (NCBI taxonomy): Eukaryota > Metazoa > Chordata > Ceratodontiformes > Protopteridae > Protopterus > Protopterus annectens. Next base: position 44,990,914 of record NC_056738.1, read on the forward strand.
GGAGGAGGGAGGGCTTTTGAAAATTACATTTGAAGCCCAGGTGGGAAAGAAGGGATGCAACCTTATCTAAGGACTCCGAGCACCTGAAGAGAGAATGTGTGCAAATCAGCAATTCGTCTAAATAAGGAAAAATGTGGTTCTACAGTAGGCAACCACTGGGGCCAGACACTTTGTCAACACTTAAAATGAAATAAATAGCACAAAGAGTAATACAGAAAAATGATAATGTAAGTCAGACACAGCAAGTCTCAAAAATTTCCTGAACTCAGGAGCAATAGGAATATGATGATAAGTGTCCTTGAGATCTAGAGTCAGAATTATACAGTGATCTAGGAGCAATGCTAGGATCAAATGTAAGGTGAGCATTCTGAAGTTTAGAACCTTTGCAAAGGTGTTTAGAAAGGACAAATCTAGGATGGGTCCCCAGGAGTGCTCCTTTTTTGGTACCAAAAATCTCTGGAGTAAATGCCTTTAGCTTTGTGCATCACAGGCACTGGCTCCATAGCCCTGCTTCTACAATGTGATGGAGCAGCGGAAGAAGCATCTCTGTCTGGTCTAGTGGGAGTGGAGAAATTCCCCTGAAAAGGGGGGGGGGGCTTTATCCACTGCCAAGTGTATCCTCTCTGAATTATTCTCAGAACAAATTTGTCTGAGACTATTTGCAGCCAGGTTCCAGGGTTGACAGAGAGCCTGGGGAAGAAGGAAGAGAAGGAAGGGCAGGAGGGGGTAGGGGTGCTCTGTGACTCACTATGCTGCATAATCATTCATTTGCAGGGGGTTGATCTTTTTTTGGAAAGGAGCCCCTCTTCTTTTGTTATGATGAGTTATCCTTCTGCCATTTCCTTTTGGATACCTGGCTTTTGTTTGGTTGGGATTTTTGTTTGTTCTGCCCCTTGAAGGAAGACACCTTGCTTGAGGAGAAGTTGGGTACATGAAACATTCTAGATACCCCATGCAATAATTTGTGTCCATCATCCTGCTGTTTGAGAATCTGTGTAACAGAGATAACAAACACTGATTCAGAACTTAAAGTTTCATTCAAAAGTTTGGCTTTTAAATCATCAAAGAAGTTGTGATTATGTAAACAAGCATACCTTTTTAATATAAAAAGAAACATCTTTTCTCAAGACTGTATTTGCACATCCAAGCATACCTCTTAAAACATGTTTTGAAACTTAATTCAAATTAGAAACAATTTCATCCATATAAAACTTTTACTCTGCAGGTAAGGATGCAGCAAAAATCATCCAAACTGCATGCACACTGTAAAATAAATTTCCACATGCAGTATTGCTAATTTAACATTCTAAAGGCTAAATTACCAAAAGGAGACATCCATTTGCTCTTACGGTCTAACTTTTTCCCTCTTTATCAGGGGGCATTGGTTTAGTTGAAGTCAAGGACTTTTTATACGAGCAGGCAAGCTAAGGAGACCACAGCTAGGTCAGCAGTCAAATGAGAAAAGAAACCTGTCATGTCCGAGGAGAAACTACATTTTCTCTAAGCATTGTTAGGGACTGCTGGAGTAGATACTGGTATCCTACAATTGGCTTTATAAACATCTTTCAAGGCTGGTAGGAGAGGGGAATAGCCGCAGAATTGGCCATCTCATCCTTGCATACCCTGGGATAGTTCCTGAATGATTGAAGCAAAAACATCTTTATATCTAGCAAACATCTGAGGAAAAGTGAACACTTGTTTGGACTTAAGCGCAGGTTCACCCTCTGAAGAATCAGAGTAACTGCACTCAGTACCAACTGGGAAATCACCGTTTTCCTCATCAGAGTCCTCACTGTTCTCTGAAACAACAGAAGGGTCTCTAACTAGAGCCATGGATGGGAACACAACCACCAAAATTAACTGTCTGCAGAACACTGCTAGCCAAGGAAACCACATCACCCTTATGAACAGCTATAACCTGATTATCAGTGGTATGATGAAGCTTGAAGCTTCTGTTTCTTTTTCTTCTTAACTTCACTATTATATAATATATCTGGGGACAAAGTATTATGTCTGGCAAAGGGTCTCTTACCCATGACTACTCCTGCACCTAAAGGGTTTGTTTTAACTGCGCCAGATACCTATACTGGAACAGTCCCAGAGGATTTGTCTAAACCCCATTCCATACAGGCCACCAAAGCTACACTAGATGAAGACAGGGCAAAAGGTAAGTGGAAGTGGTCTGAGGGCCGAGCAGTGGTCTCAATAGACTTACTAACCATAGGCTGACCCATATTCTTCTTTTTTTTTTTTGTAAGTGCAACCAGATTTGATGGGGGGGTACCACACTTAGGATCCATAAAGGCAGGGGAGAGACCAGCCAGTATAATAAACTGACAGTACTGGATAATGTATAACAGCAAGTAATTAAAGTTTCTAGTAATAAGTATGTCCCCACACAACTAAACTCTGTTAAACAGTGCTATTATCACAAAAAAAAAGTTATGTTCTTACCATAACATTCCATCTGTGTTGTTGATCTTCATTCATTCACTACTGATGGGTATTGGTTCCATCCTCGGAACCGAGTCGACTGTTATAACATGCTTGCGCCAGCCAAAAAAATTCTCAAGCTAAGGTTATCCATAGTGCCCCTCTGTCTATCACCTCAGATCGTGTTTGCCCATAAGAAAAGAAGACAGAAAGCAGAGGCTTTATCTGAGCAACTTCCCTATCACAAGGTAGGAACAAATCTGAGCCTCCAGGAATCTTTTGGAGGGGGTGGCAGGGGGGGTTGTAATGAATGAATGAAGATCAATAACACAGATGGAACGTAACGTCTTTATCTGATGTTGTTAATCTTCATTCATTCCTTACCGATGGGACAGAGTCCCTAGCTACTTTATTTCCTGGGGGGGCCCTACGGAAGGATATTCCTGAGTACCATTGAACCAAAGGAAGCTCTCCCCCTGGAGACCAAATCTAATTTGTAATGCATGATAAAGGTATGAGGGGTGGCCCATGTTGCTGTTGCACAAATGTTATCCATTGACGCTCTTGCATGGAAGGCAACAGATGTTGCGACTGATCTGGTTGAGTGCGCTTTGACCTTAGATGGTAGAGGAGCTTTGTTTTGTTGATAGATAAAGCAAATGTAATCTCTCAACCATTTAGATAGAGTCACTTTGGAAACAGATCTTCCTAATTTTGGTCCTGAGAATGATACGAATAATTGGTCAGATTTCCATAATGATTTAGTCCTGTCCAAGTAGAATCTCAATTGTCTATGCACATCAAGTAAATGAAATGAATATTCTCCTTTGTTAGAAACATTTGGAAAGAAAACTGGCAGATCAATTGTTTGATTAATAGTCAAATCAGAAATAACTTTGGGTAAGAAAGTGGGATTAGTCCGGAGTGATACTCCGTCTTTATGGAAAGCCATGTAAGGACGTTTTATGTACAAGGCCTGTAGTTCAGATATTCATCTTGCTGAGGTAATAGCTACCAAAAATAAAGTTTTCCAGGATGAAAATTTTATATCACAAGTGGCAGCAGAAAGGAGGATGATTCAAAGACTGGTGAACTAGTGTCAAATTCCAGGGCTCGATTGGCTCTTTGAAGGGTCACCAAATGTGTGTGACACCTTTCAAAAAGGTTTTACAAAGACAGTGAGAAATCAAGGATGAGTCCTGGAAGCCATTGTGGAAGTTCATAGGTTCATAGGTTCATACTAGGCTATCTGCCTGAGGGCATTTATAAGCCTAGCCCATAGTTTTGGCTTGGAGAAACTATGCCCATTATTTTGCTGTGCCTCTGTCGAGCAGTGACACTGAGGTAACCCCTGGGGTGTATCTGCGATCTCCCATCCATTGGTCAAGATTCATCTTGAACAAGGCCAGCGAGGTGCTCTGCCTCACATAAACCGGGATTTTGTTCCACAGCATAGGGAGTCTTTGGGTGATGAATCTATCCCTCCAGCACGTCCTATTAATAACCGTGTCGAGGTTTAAGTCTCCTGCCCTTGTGGCTCTGAGGGATCTAGATTTTTTGAGATGAAGCATGTTCATCAAATCTGGGTTTGACATGGCCTTGTATGTCAGGCATAGGTCACCTCTGAGCAAGCGGTAAGCAACTGAATATAACTGGAGTTCTTTCAGTCGGGCAGCATAAGACAGATTTTTGAGACCCTTTATCCTTTTGGTGAGGAACTTTTGTGGCCTCTCCAGCTGCTGCAAGTGTCGGAATGGGGCATTGTACCCGATCATTGGTCTGATGAGTGATGAGTATAGGGAGACTATGACTTCCCTTGATCTAGATGTGAATCCCTTCATGATAAGGTGGGCAATGTAGAAGGTCTTCCTAACTACTTTAGCAATATGAGTAATGAAAGGCTACTGTCAACCTGGGTTCCCAGGTCCCTAATAACTTCTTCTGTGTTCAGGGGATTGCCACCTATATGGTAGCTAGGGATAACCTTATTTTTCCCGAAGGGTATGACTATACATTTCTTGGCATTTAACTTTAGGCCATGGCTCTGGCACCAGTTATCCATTTCTGTGAGACCCTTCTGAAGGATATCTGTGTCGGATGTGTTTTCAACCACGGGCCCAGTTTGCAGTCATCTGCAAACTTTGTCAGCCATAACCCTCCTGTGTTTGCTTGTACTTCAGAAAAGTAGATGCCAAACAAGAGTGGGCCCAGGACTGAGCCCTGTGGGACACCACTTGTGACAGGCTTTGAGTCTGACATGGCGCCAGCAACTCTGACCCTGTGGGTTCTGTCACTCAGCCAGTTTGCAACCCATCTTGTAATGTATGGGTTTACATTTAAGTTGATGAGTTTTTCAATGATACCCGAGTGAGGTATTGTATCAAAAGCCTTCGCCAGGTCTAGGTAGGCTGTATGGACTGCCTTTCCCTCGCCAATGGCCTTGGTGACTGTTTCAAAAGTCAACCAAGTTTAGAAGGCATGATCTGCCTTTGACAAAGCCAAACTGGGTTGGATCCAAAGTCTGCAAGTTCCCTATGTCTTTATTTATGAGATCCATTATGATCCTCTCCATGGCTTTGCAGATAAGGCTTGTCAAGCTAATGGGACAGTAATTTCCAGGGTCGGTGGAGGCACTGCCTTTGTGGAGTGGGACCACAGTCGCTGTGCCCCCCCTGAGTGGCAAATCCCGGAGGTGAGACTAAGATTAAACAGCTGTCCTAACTGTGGGTTTAATTCCTCGTTGAGTTCATGGAGCACACAGCCGGGGACACCATCAGGTCCCATGGATGCTGTGTTCTTTGCCTTGAGGGGAGGAGTTGTCACCTGGGCGGTAGAGATGTTTGGGGCTACAATCATTTGGTATAGATATCTCTCCTTTAGGGGAGGGGAGAAGTTTGCACTGAACCTGTCAGCCAGTATGTTGGCAATGTCTGTAGGATCAGTAATCTTCACATCATTTTGAACTAATTCTGAGCATATCTGGGAGTTTCCTCCTAGGTTTCTGACATAGCTAAAGAATGCCTTATGGTTGTCTTTAGAGTCCTTAGCTATTTTTTTCTCAAAATTAGCTTTGGATGATTTTATGAGAGCTCTTAGATTTTTACTTATAGTGATCAGCGGTGTCTTACCTTTTAAGGATTTTGCTCTATCTTGTAGTAGCTTTCTCCTTTTGTTGTAGAGTTTGTTTATGGCTGGGGTCCACCAGACTGGACGCTTGCCTTTGGTACAAAGAGTCTTTGTTTTGCTTGGGATTGCCTGATCCATGCAGCCCTGCAGGTGCTGGTAGAAGGCATTTGTAAGTGATTCAGCGGTTTGAGTAATGTTAACCGCCCGGCTCAGGATAAAGGAGACCACACTAGTCTTTAGAAGTGTGAATTCGCTTCGAAGTTCTTTACTGTGGTCTTTTTCATTTCCGGTGGGGGCGGGATGAGGACCTCCAGCGAGATTAGTTTGTGATCAGATCTCACCAGTGAGGGGTATACTTCCCCCGTTGAACATTGTGATCCCATGTTCGTGATGATGAGATCAAGTATGTTTTCTCCTCTTGTGGGGATGGTGACTAGTTGTTCCATGGCATTTGAGTTTATGAATTCCAGGAACTTTTGGGCTAGAGTGTTTGGGCTTGAGTAGTGTTCCCAGTCTATATTAGGGTAGTTGAAGTCACCTAGTATGATGGTGTTCGGAGACACATTTATCCCCTCCAGTGTTTTCAGGAAGGCCATATGAGGTTCCTGAGTTTGCGAGGGTGGCCTGTAACATGCTACAAATTGCAGAGCAGTCTTGCCTATGGTTAATTGCACCTGGATGGTTTCCGATGCATCGCGGCGATGCACCAATCTTGAGGTGTGGGTGTCCTTGATGAATATGGATACCCCTCCTCCTTTCTTGGTATTGTCCGGGTTTTGGGGCCGGAACGCATGATATGAGGTAAAACCTGATAGTGCTGGGGTGCTCTCAGGAGCACTCTAATAGTTGAAGCTGCCACTCCCGAATGGAGGAGGTCTGATAAATAGTCCAGTACCAAAGACATGGATCTGAAAATGGGTCTATTCCCTTCTCTCAAGACCAAATTATGAATCTTTTCCACTTGCTGAGATAAAGTTTCCTGGTGGTTTGTTTATGGGAAGCCAGAAGAATATGACGTACAGGGGAGGATAGGTTATTTTGCCTGGAAAATACCGGAAGTGGAAGAACCAAGCTGCCAGCTTGAGGCTCGATATGTTTGGATGTATCAACCCTTGTGGGTGCGACAGCAATTCTGGAGATGGATCTAGAATCCATGGTTGATGTACTAGGTGAGGCCAAAGAAAGGGAAACCAAACTTGATGGGGCCAATAGGATGCAATGAGGATTACTCTGCTTCTCAATTTAGAAGCTGTGGGATCAGAGGAAGGGGAGGGAAAGCATAAAGAATTCCTGTGGGCCAATCATGTACTAGAGCATGCCTCGGGGACTCACCCTGTGGGGGAATTAGGGTAAAGTAGCTGCTGAATTTTTGGTTTGCAGGGGATGTGAATAGATCACAGTAAGGCTGGCCCCAGCAACTGTAGATCTTCACCGTTATGATAGTCTTGAGGGACCTTTAGTGAGGCAGGAGAAATGCATCTGCTCAGTTTGCCTGCAATTATGCTGAAATCCCCAGGAATGTGCATTACTATCAGAAAGCAGATGGAAGCTATCACCCATTGCCAAATTCTCATGGCCTCCCGACTTGGTTCCCCCTTGTTTGTTGATATACCAGACTACTGACATGTTGTCGAACTGGATAACAATTGTCCCTGATGCAAGGACAGATTTGAATGCTTGCAATGCTAGAAGCACTGCACTCGGTTCTAGAACACTGATATGCAGGTTGACCTCCATGGGTGACCAACTGCCTTCGACTGTCTTTCCCTGGAATTGAACCCCCACCACATGAGGGAAGCGTCCATGGTCACTATGGCCTTGGGCTGAGAGGGGGAGAAAGGATGACTCCATAGGTCTTTTTTTGGCTTAATCCACCAAAATAAATCTTGTTTGCATCGATTTATGTGGATCTGAAAGGACATAGGATGAGTCAAAGGGGACCACTAAGTTAGTAAAAGCCACTGTAGAAGCCTCATTTGTAGTCTTGCCAGGGAAACTATTGTAATAGATGCTGCCAATAATCCTAATAGTTGAAGGACTGCCCCAGGGGAAACTTTGTCCTGACAGAGTATCACCCGGAGTTGAGACCTTAGTCTTTCTAACCTGTGAAGTGGGAGGGAGACTAGGCAAGACTGAGCATTGAAAGTTGCCCCTGTGAATTCCAGACTTTGAGAAGGAGTCAACTTACATTTCTCATTTCTCTTCGTGTACTGAGATCTCTCAAGATTTTGCTAGCTTTAGGTCTAGTGAAAGGATGTAACCAGTACACGCTTGGTGGGGGTGGTAAGGAGCCAATCATCTAAATACGGAAACACACGGAATCCTTGCAGTCTCAAGTGAGCTGTTACCACTGCCATGCATTTGCTGAACACTCTAGGGGCCATAGAGAGACCAAAGGTAGGCCTCAGAATTGGTAGTGATTGGCTCCCAGCTGGAAGCGGAGGAATCTTCTGGAGCATTTGTCCATTTGTATGTGGTAATACGCATCCTGAAACTCTATTGAGCACATCCAGTTGTCTTTCTTTAGAAACGATAGGATAGACTGAACCGTGGCCATAAAGAATTTTGTTTGTCTGACAAATTTGTTTAGGATGCTGAGGTCCAAGATTTGGCCTCCAGTCCCCTGTCATTTTTGGCACTAAAAAGAACTTTGAGTAAAATCTGGATCCTATGTGGTCTGGTGGGACTGTTTGGATGACTCTTTTTAGAAGCAGCTTTTGTATTTCTAGAGCTGCTGTTTCCCTTTGACTGGGTGGAACATCCGGAATATGCCTTAGTGGCCTTGGGTAAAGATTGAAAGGTATGTGATAACCTCTGGTAATAATCATCTGCACCCAAAAATCTTTGGTTATGGATTGCCAGTAAAGGTGGTGGAGAGAAAATCATCCCCTGACTGCTTCCAGAGGTAAGTAATCAGGCGGCTCTTCAGGAGCACTGATAGGGCTGTCCAGAGGAAAAAATCTCTGGATCCCTGATTATGCGGACCCCCTCTACCTCTGAAGGGGCATCTTCCAAATGAGTTTCCCCCTCTGCCCCGGGGAGTAAACTCGCCATGTGTGTCATGGAAAGGACCCTGAGATTTCTTGTACCACATCTTTCCACTCCTCTAATTCCTAGAGTAGGATCATTGGGAGATGGAAAAACACATGCCCATGGCAGACAGGGTCTTACCATCCTTTTCACACCTGGCTAAAGTGCCTTTTACCTTTGAGCCAAAAAGAGAAAAGGCCTCCATGGGAACGTTGAGAAAGGAAGACTTAGAAGGGTCCTCAAAATCACATAGGTGCAGCCAGGCATGATGTCTCATGACAACGCCTGCACCCGCTGCTGTACCCACCCCTTTGGTAGTATGAGAAATCAACCACATGGATGAGTTAGATATAGACTCCAGGGTGGCAAGCTGTGAGGCAACTTTGTCATGTACCTCATCAGAAACTGCTCCTGCTAGGGTTCCCGAGAGTTTAGCAATTAGGTCTCTCTGAAGCAAGGTAAAATCTGCCAAGTAATTCAAGGACTGAATGGCAAAGGTCGATGAAGAATACACTCACTTCCCTAACCTGTCTATCGCCTGAGACTCCGTGTTTGGGGGATGGACAGTAAGGCTCTCCTCTGCGAGTGCTTTCTTAGTGGTTGCCACCACCACTATAGCATCTACTGGTAGGCCTTTGCACCAGTGTGGGTTGTCTTCTGGTGGAGAGAGAATTTTGTCTGGTCTCCGGGGAATAGCTTCAATGGTATCAGGGTTTCTCCAAGTGCGCTGCACAATGAGCTTATCTAGGTCATCTGCAGGCGGGGTCACCCAGGAAGTAGAGGGTCAAGTATGGAAAGCCTGCAAGAATACAGACTCCTCAGAGGAAGGGTTGGTGGACTTCCAGTCTCCCCGCTGCTTTAAAATTTCCAGTATGTCTCCAAAGGAGACATCCTCAGGGGGCAACCGTGGGGACCCTTCCCCTTCACCATAGTCTGTATCTTTGGTAAGGGATTCCTCAGTGGAATCCATGTGTTTCCACTTGCATGACCTCATATGGGGCATCTCCTCAGCAGGGACATCTTAGGAGGGCTAAGAAAAATAAATGTGAGTCAACCAACATGGTCCAAGCAGTCCAAGCAAGATAAACTTCTCTTGAACACTAAAAAATATATAAAGAACTGGTTTATTGAGGAAGGTTAGCACTTCATCAGACCAAAATACAGAAACATATTAAAATGCAGAGATATTTAAAAGATAACACAACCAATCAGCTAAAACCAGTTAAAAAAAGACCAATCAAACAGAGTGATGTAACCCATATCACCACCTACTCATTAGGGCTGGTTTAAGAGGTACACCACTATTAAGTCCTGGATATTCAAATGCTCGCAAAGAAAGAATCCATTCTAACTCACACATCTCAATAATGTTATTAAAATCACCTCTCCTAATGTGGGAATGCAAAGTTGTAAAACCCTAAATTTAAAAGTATTGTGTCCTGAAAACAATAAAGCATGATTAGCTAGAGCATTGGATATTACATGGTTACGTATGTTGCCTAGGTGCTTAAGTATCCTTTCTCTAAGCTGTCGTGTAGTTTTACCCACATAAAAACTATAACAGGAGCAGCAGGTGGCCAAATATACCAAATTGCTGGTCCTGCATGTCGGCACAAATCTCTGAGTGAAGGTACGTCCTATAATGGGATATATGAAACAGAGTTCATTGGATAAAGAAGAGCATGCTTTACAACTATGGCAAGGAAGTGTACCAACCTTCCCTGTGGGTATAGGAGGTGGAGGTCTTGGTCCATAGCATAAAAGTCTTTTAATAGACATATTATTTCTATAAGTGAACAAGGGGTACTCACCCACTATTTGTCTCACCTTTTGATCAGCTAAAAGAGCAGGCCAATTCTTCCTTATAATATTGCAGTAATGCTGTACATCACTAGAATATCTAAGAAAAAACTTAGGTGTAGGGCTTCTCTGGACCTTTGGTAACCGTTCACAATCCTTCTGCTAGAGGAAAAATATGGAGTCCCTCTGCCTTGGCACTGTTGCAGAGTAGTATTCCTAGCATTAGTTATGTGTGTCTGTGAGTAACCTCTCTTAGAGAAGCCATCAATCAATCTATGTGCAGTTTGCTCAAACACAAGGTCATTGGTACATAACCTAGAGGCCCTTAAGCATTGACCATTAAGTATGTTAGAGAAAATATGTGAGGGATGGATGCTGGTACGATGCAAAAGCCCATTCCTCCAGCAAGGTTTCCTATACAGTTGTGTCCCTAAAGTACCATCAGAATTCTTAAAAATGGTGACAGCAAAGAAATCAATAGAAACAAGTGAATAATTATGGGAGAGTGATGTGAAGCAACTTTTAGAGTTTGTTAGGTATCTTGAAAGTATCTCAGATTTCCTTAGATTTACTGTTAATTATTCACTTGTTTTTATTGATTTCTTGGACGTCACCATTTTTAGGGACACAACTGTATAGGAAACCCTGCTGGAGGAATGGACTTTTTCATAGTACCAGCATGCATCCCCCACATATTTTCTCTAACATACTTAATGGTCAATGCTTAAGGGCCTCTAGGTTATGCACCTATGACCTTGTGTTTGAGCAAAGTTTATTTTGCTTGGACTGCTTGGACCGTGTTGGTTGACTCACATTTATTTTTCTTAGTTTGACTGTTCTGTTTGTGAGTCTCCTTTAGCAGTGTGGTCAGCTTATTTTTGTCTATCTACATCTTAGGAGGACTCAGAAGTGTTGGTACCTTGTGGAAGGGTATCTTGAGGTTTCCGTGCTCAATGTCACAGAGTCAGCTGCAGTTCAGAGGACAGATATATATGGGTCTCCAGTGCTGAAGGGTCCAACTGTGAGCCTGCAGGGGCAAGTGCCCTCTCCATCACCTGGACTGCAGGCCTGCCCAAAAAGAGATGAGAGGCCAGAACCGAGAAAGACAACCTCGGGACCGGGATCACACCCCACTCTGACAAGCCCCCAAGGAAGGAGCCACGAGAGGACTCAGTGGCACCAAGACAACCGGGACTGTAGTAGACAATGCAATGGAAAAAATAGGCACCATACTAGGGATCACGGTGCTGACAGACCAGTCTCGATCCCGAGGGTGGCTCAGCTCTGAGTGAGTCGATGGACTTAGGGTAGACTCCAAAGCCATGGTAAGGTCTACCAATGGAACCAAAGAAGCTGGTACCAGGATTGGCTTCAGTGTCAAGGGCTCCAATACCTCCAAGGAGGTCAAAGGAGGAATATATGTTGGAGTCTGTGGTGAAAATTCCTCTCCTCCAGGTGGGAGGGAAGATTTGGAAGGAGTTGGAATTCCTCTGGACACCAGGAGCTGATCCACTAGTCTCACTACAACAAATTCCAAAAGGCTGCTGGAGGAGTGGGTTGGAAAGGACTGCACTGTTGTCCAAAAAAGGATTCTGCTGACGGGGAGTATCGGGTCCAAGGTAATATTTAACCTTTCAGCACTGTGGTCAAAGGACCAGTAAGTTGCATGGGGGGGTGTAGTGACCTGAGTTGGGAATGCTATTTTTGATGCCAAAAGGGGCATCGGTACTGTAGCAGAAGTGGTACAAGATGAAGTTTTGGGTGGTTTCATAAACACGACCAGTACTGTAGTAGGTGCTTGAGGCTTTGGTGCCAAGGATGGTAGTAGATGGTTGAAGCCCTGGTACTGAGGACAGCACAGTAGAAGGGGTTTGAGGCCCTGGTGCTGAGACTGCTGATGTCAGTTTAGGAAGTTTTGCCTTCAGTTCTGTAGATTTAATGAATTTTGAGTCACTAATATGTGGAGAGGAAGGTAGAGATTTGCTCCTCTTTTTGTGTTCCTTTTTAGGAGGGGTTGAGTCCTTCATTTCAGATATAGCCTCCAAGAAAGGAGTTTTTAGGAGACCTTTAAGGATCAATTTATTTTTTCTTTCCATCAAGGTACAGGCACTAAAGCCCTTACATATGTCGCATGGGGGGTTGAACTTTCAGATGCGGTACCCCGAGACAGTAAACACAATACAAATGACTATCTGAATTTGGCATTTTCCTGCTACACTGATCACACTGCTTAAAGCCTGTTGTCCCTTTTTTATCAGCCATCGTCAATAATAAAGCAAAAAACTTGTCTGACAACAATATGTCCGAAGCAATCAGAAAAATACACACTCACACAGTCAAGGAAAAAGAAGGAGGTTTTTTTTGTTACCTACAATGGTAAAAAAGAGAGTACCCAATGGGA